>NW_009258130.1:797097-803425 GCF_000149755.1 Phytophthora sojae | reverse complement strand
GCGAATGCAGGCGGCGGTTTTGGCATGAGACGGAGAAGGTGTCCACAATGTTCTGAGTGGCGACGTGTGTTTTGTGGTGTGGTGTCCGTGTCGTACAGTCCAACGATCCAGTTATAGTCGCGGACGAGGAGGGCAATGGCGACAGCGCTGTGTTGGCAGCAACGCGAGCGGATTGTGGCGAAGATGGATGGCAGTGGTTGTCAAAGTGAAGCAACCGATAGGCAGGAGGGAGGGTAGGGCAAGTTGAAGGAAGGCACAGAGTGAAGGATGTTGAAGTGGTTTGGCCAATGGCCTGCGCAGTCGCCATTGCGGTCGCGCGTATGGATAGTTGGTAGACATCAGTGCACGGCAAGTTTGTGGATTGCAACTCAAGACCGTACTTTTACAGGATCATTTCTATAGTACCTTCTTTTCTATTCGACTTTCCGAATAGACAACCTCAATAACTTTGATGATCGTATTCGACTTCATTCATTGACTCGGGATGTCGGTGGTTGCAGCGCTGGGTCCTCTTTTGGACTCGGCCTCCCCCATTGATGAACGTCCGCTGTCGCTATTCCAAGGCAGCGTGAGTGAGTGGGGTGATATGAGAAGTTATTGACTCTACCCTTGCTTTTCTTATTATTTTCAACGCCCTTCTACCATACACCACAAGGCATACAACTATTCCTACCATACATTGTCATTCTTCTGTACTGGATGCTGCCATTCTTCTGTACTGGATGCTGCCATTCTGCTGTACTGGATGCTGCCATTCTGCTGTACTGGATGCTGCCATGTTTGAAAACGATGCTGCGGTAGCCTACCAGACTCTACGATAAACTCAGCCACTGCAGCCGATCACCAATTGCAGCCCCAACGTATTGCACAATCCGCCATTTATACACCAATGCAGGCAGGCACCTGACGAGCACCGTGACATCTAACCATCGCCACTTTACTCTAGTATCGTGGAGGTACAGAAACCACACCTTCACAACAGGTTGTTGTCAACAAATTTCAGGACTTGTGTAAGTTTGTTTCAATTTTGGTAATTTTGGTAGCTTATGGTGTGGGTCGATAACCTCAGCCCATGCAGCGTAAAGTGATCTGCGTTACCTTTAGTTACTGAGGCTGGACCTCGCTCGGACGCACCTCGCCATTCCCAGCTCCCACGTCGTGCGCCGCACCCACAGAGCCGCTGCCAGCAAGCGATAGTGGCGAGTTGTGGTCGTCGCGGTTATCGGCAGTCCTGGGGCCGTCCACACCACGACCTCCGCCGACTCCCGGCGGCTGCTGCTCGTCGCCGCCTGCATCGGGTGGGGGAGGAAAACGACCGTCGACGCTCCCACTTCCGTGCCACGAATCCTTGTCGGAGCTGTGTCGGTGTAGATGGTCTCGGCCGTGCGGGGTATCGTCTTGGTCTCCATGATCTTCGTGCTCACCAGGAAGTCCGTGTGGTGAATCGACGCGCTTGTCGTCCTGAGGCTGGTCCGGGTCACCCTGCAACGGTTTATCACTCCGAAGCGGCTCGCTGTCGGCATTCCGCGGTTGCCTCCCGTTCGGCAAGTCGTCTCGCGGTGGCTCGTTCTGCTGCCCTCCATGCATGGGGCCGTCGATTGAACGAGAAGGCATCGGAGGCATCGCATTCTGGTCATCGCGGCCCTCCTTTTGAAGGGCCTTACGGTGAGGTTCACCTTGACCGGCATCCGAGAACCGCGGCATGCCGTCCTTGCCGGACGCCGACCACGATGGAGACGCATTGCTGCTCGCGCCAGAAGGAGGTGCGAATCGGTCGTCCAGACTGCCACTGCCTAGCCAGAGGTGGTCGGCTGCATGACCGACAAAAGCGTGGCCTCCGACACTGAGGCTTCCGACACCGACACCAGCATCCGACGGAGGAGAGCGGTTTCCAGCACGGAAGCTGCCAGCATCGTCTCGGTCATCAGACGAAGAAGGGTCGCGGGGACTGCTCCCCGCAGAGCCGAAGCCGACGCCACTTCCGTTCGGTCCTGCGTGGCGAAGGAACTGCCTGTGGTGCGGCGAGTCTGGCTGAGTCACCCCGATATCGGCGAGGACGGCAGCTGCGGTCATGACGGCGGCGACGGTGAGCGTGAGTTTGACCATGCTGGTACAGTGTGGAGCTGAGCCGAGCTGAGTTGGGTCCGAAGGCTTGACTGGTTACTTGAAGGTGTGCTGGGTATCGCCCAAATTGAAGAGTGGGGAGGGCGAAGGCCAAGTGTTGATGAGCGTTGGTGCGGTGGCTATAGATGCCACGCCTGACAAGCCCCGGCTAGTGGCGCACCCGAACGAATGCGTTCATCAGAGCACCAGGATTGTCGTGGAGGGCTACTGGCGCTGCCGCTGCCGCTGCTGTTGCGACGTGGCTTCGGATGCCTTTGCATGCCGGGTAGCACAAGAAGCCGGTATGCTTGTCCGATCATGCGAATGCAGGCGGCGGTTTTGGCATGAGACGGAGAAGGTGTCCACAATGTTCTGAGTGGCGACGTGTGTTTTGTGGTGTGGTGTCCGTGTCGTACAGTCCAACGATCCAGTTATAGTCGCGGACGAGGAGGGCAATGGCGACAGCGCTGTGTTGGCAGCAACGCGAGCGGATTGTGGCGAAGATGGATGGCAGTGGTTGTCAAAGTGAAGCAACCGATAGGCAGGAGGGAGGGTAGGGTAAGTTGAAGGAAGGCACAGAGTGAAGGATGTTGAAGTGGTTTGGCCAATGGCCTGCGCAGTCGCCATTGCGGTCGCGCGTATGGATAGTTGGTAGACATCAGTGCACGGCAAGTTTGTGGATTGCAACTCAAGACCGTACTTTTACAGGATCATTTCTATAGTACCTTCTTTTCTATTCGACTTTCCGAATAGACAACCTCAATAACTTTGATGATCGTATTCGACTTCATTCATTGACTCGGGATGTCGGTGGTTGCAGCGCTGGGTCCTCTTTTGGACTCGGCCTCCCCCATTGATGAACGTCCGCTGTCGCTATTCCAAGGCAGCGTGAGTGAGTGGGGTGATATGAGAAGTTATTGACTCTACCCTTGCTTTTCTTATTATTTTCAACGCCCTTCTACCATACACCACAATGCATACAACTATTCCTACCATACATTGTCATTCTTCTATACTGGATACTGCCATTCTTCTGTACTGGATGCTGCCATTCTGCTGTACTGGATGCTGCCATTCTGCTGTACTGGATGCTGCCATGTTTGAAAACGATGCTGCGGTAGCCTACCAGACTCTACGATAAACTCAGCCACTGCAGCCGATCACCAATTGCAGCCCCAACGTATTGCACAATCCGCCATTTATACACCAATGCAGGCAGGCACCTGACGAGCACCGTGACATCTAACCATCGCCACTTTACTCTAGTATCGTGGAGGTACAGAAACCACACCTTCACAACAGGTTGTTGTCAACAAATTTCAGGACTTGTGTAAGTTTGTTTCAATTTTGGTAATTTTGGTAGCTTATGGTGTGGGTCGATAACCTCAGCCCATGCAGCGTAAAGTGATCTGCGTTACCTTTAGTTACTGAGGCTGGACCTCGCTCGGACGCACCTCGCCATTCCCAGCTCCCACGTCGTGCGCCGCACCCACAGAGCCGCTGCCAGCAAGCGATAGTGGCGAGTTGTGGTCGTCGCGGTTATCGGCAGTCCTGGGGCCGTCCACACCACGACCTCCGCCGACTCCCGGCGGCTGCTGCTCGTCGCCGCCTGCATCGGGTGGGGGAGGAAAACGACCGTCGACGCTCCCACTTCCGTGCCACGAATCCTTGTCGGAGCTGTGTCGGTGTAGATGGTCTCGGCCGTGCGGGGTATCGTCTTGGTCTCCATGATCTTCGTGCTCACCAGGAAGTCCGTGTGGTGAATCGACGCGCTTGTCGTCCTGAGGCTGGTCCGGGTCACCCTGCAACGGTTTATCACTCCGAAGCGGCTCGCTGTCGGCATTCCGCGGTTGCCTCCCGTTCGGCAAGTCGTCTCGCGGTGGCTCGTTCTGCTGCCCTCCATGCATGGGGCCGTCGATTGAACGAGAAGGCATCGGAGGCATCGCATTCTGGTCATCGCGGCCCTCCTTTTGAAGGGCCTTACGGTGAGGTTCACCTTGACCGGCATCCGAGAACCGCGGCATGCCGTCCTTGCCGGACGCCGACCACGATGGAGACGCATTGCTGCTCGCGCCAGAAGGAGGTGCGAATCGGTCGTCCAGACTGCCACTGCCTAGCCAGAGGTGGTCGGCTGCATGACCGACAAAAGCGTGGCCTCCGACACTGAGGCTTCCGACACCGACACCAGCATCCGACGGAGGAGAGCGGTTTCCAGCACGGAAGCTGCCAGCATCGTCTCGGTCATCAGACGAAGAAGGGTCGCGGGGACTGCTCCCCGCAGAGCCGAAGCCGACGCCACTTCCGTTCGGTCCTGCGTGGCGAAGGAACTGCCTGTGGTGCGGCGAGTCTGGCTGAGTCACCCCGATATCGGCGAGGACGGCAGCTGCGGTCATGACGGCGGCGACGGTGAGCGTGAGTTTGACCATGCTGGTACAGTGTGGAGCTGAGCCGAGCTGAGTTGGGTCCGAAGGCTTGACTGGTTACTTGAAGGTGTGCTGGGTATCGCCCAAATTGAAGAGTGGGGAGGGCGAAGGCCAAGTGTTGATGAGCGTTGGTGCGGTGGCTATAGATGCCACGCCTGACAAGCCCCGGCTAGTGGCGCACCCGAACGAATGCGTTCATCAGAGCACCAGGATTGTCGTGGAGGGCTACTGCCGCTGCCGCTGCCGCTGCTGTTGCGACGTGGCTTCGGATGCCTTTGCATGCCGGGTAGCACAAGAAGCCGGTATGCTTGTCCGATCATGCGAATGCAGGCGGCGGTTTTGGCATGAGACGGAGAAGGTGTCCACAATGTTCTGAGTGGCGACGTGTGTTTTGTGGTGTGGTGTCCGTGTCGTACAGTCCAACGATCCAGTTATAGTCGCGGACGAGGAGGGCAATGGCGACAGCGCTGTGTTGGCAGCAACGCGAGCGGATTGTGGCGAAGATGGATGGCAGTGGTTGTCAAAGTGAAGCAACCGATAGGCAGGAGGGAGGGTAGGGCAAGTTGAAGGAAGGCACAGAGTGAAGGATGTTGAAGTGGTTTGGCCAATGGCCTGCGCAGTCGCCATTGCGGTCGCGCGTATGGATAGTTGGTAGACATCAGTGCACGGCAAGTTTGTGGATTGCAACTCAAGACCGTACTTTTACAGGATCATTTCTATAGTACCTTCTTTTCTATTCGACTTTCCGAATAGACAACCTCAATAACTTTGATGATCGTATTCGACTTCATTCATTGACTCGGGATGTCGGTGGTTGCAGCGCTGGGTCCTCTTTTGGACTCGGCCTCCCCCATTGATGAACGTCCGCTGTCGCTATTCCAAGGCAGCGTGAGTGAGTGGGGTGATATGAGAAGTTATTGACTCTACCCTTGCTTTTCTTATTATTTTCAACGCCCTTCTACCATACACCACAATGCATACAACTATTCCTACCATACATTGTCATTCTTCTATACTGGATACTGCCATTCTTCTGTACTGGATGCTGCCATTCTGCTGTACTGGATGCTGCCATTCTGCTGTACTGGATGCTGCCATGTTTGAAAACGATGCTGCGGTAGCCTACCAGACTCTACGATAAACTCAGCCACTGCAGCCGATCACCAATTGCAGCCCCAACGTATTGCACAATCCGCCATTTATACACCAATGCAGGCAGGCACCTGACGAGCACCGTGACATCTAACCATCGCCACTTTACTCTAGTATCGTGGAGGTACAGAAACCACACCTTCACAACAGGTTGTTGTCAACAAATTTCAGGACTTGTGTAAGTTTGTTTCAATTTTGGTAATTTTGGTAGCTTATGGTGTGGGTCGATAACCTCAGCCCATGCAGCGTAAAGTGATCTGCGTTACCTTTAGTTACTGAGGCTGGACCTCGCTCGGACGCACCTCGCCATTCCCAGCTCCCACGTCGTGCGCCGCACCCACAGAGCCGCTGCCAGCAAGCGATAGTGGCGAGTTGTGGTCGTCGCGGTTATCGGCAGTCCTGGGGCCGTCCACACCACGACCTCCGCCGACTCCCGGCGGCTGCTGCTCGTCGCCGCCTGCATCGGGTGGGGGAGGAAAACGACCGTCGACGCTCCCACTTCCGTGCCACGAACCCTTGTCGGAGCTGTGTCGGTGTAGATGGTCTCGGCCGTGCGGGGTATCGTCTTGGTCTCCATGATCTTCGTGCTCACCAGGAAGTCCGTGTGGTGAATCGACGCGCTTGTCGTCCTGAGGCTGGTCCGGGTCACC
>NW_009258130.1:795768-796460 GCF_000149755.1 Phytophthora sojae | reverse complement strand
GCAGGCTTTGTTTGTCAAGACCGAGCCTTCATACTGACCCGAAACTGTTAATGTTGGGCAGCGTGCAAAGTGGTATGTATTTCGGGTGACTCGTCGATGCGGTCGACGCATTCAAGGCGTCAGGAGGCAGACAGCGCACTTGGTCATGCGGGGTTTGCGCGAACAACGCTGTGCTGGCGCGGCGAAGTCGGGGCCTGGTCGGGTGGGTGGGTGTATGACGGTAGGTAGAGTGTGTTTGAAGATGCGGCATGGACGGAGAGGCGTGCGATGGGTGCGGTGCCGCGAGCGTGGTGTGCGCAGGTGCGTTTTGTGCTTGTGTGTGTGTAAAAACGCGATTTTTGAAATGGTGGGCGGGGTAGGTATGGTTCGACGCGCGGGTAGCTCAGTGGTAGAGCGTTCGATTGCAGCTCGAAGGGTCACTGGTTCAATCCCGGTCCCGCGCTTCTTCTTGTTGGCCTCGCTTTCTTCTCACTTCTCCTACACGGCGGGCGCTCTTTGCCGCCTTTTGCTCGCTTTCCACCGACAACCACATGCCGTCTCATCCGCTGCCCAATCACTACTCGATAGCAGGCTTTGTTTGTCAAGACCGAGCCTTCATACTGACCTGAAACTGTTAATGTTGGGCAGCGTGCAAAGTGGTATGTATTTCGGGTGACTCGTCGATGCGGTCGACGCATTCAAGGCGTCAGGAG
>NW_009258130.1:791595-794511 GCF_000149755.1 Phytophthora sojae | reverse complement strand
TGGCGGCGACGAGCCATGCCCTCGCCTGCGCACAGCGCGCCTCGCAGGCGGCGCCTTCCCCCGCAGAGCCCATGGACGTTGACCAAGGCCGCGTCCGGCCCAGGCAGCGCCGCCCATCGCCTCGCCGGCCCAGCGAGCGACGCCCGGACGGCAAGCGCCGCCGCCTCAACAGCGACGACGACGCCGACGCCCAGAAGCCGGCCGAGCACCTGCAGCTCGTGGACGAGGACGGAGCCGAGAACCAAACCCCGGTGCACACGCCACCAGCAGCAAGCGCCCGCCAAGCTCCCGTCCTCGCCGTGTACGTGCACAACGCGGAGCGCTTCACGTGCACGCTGTGCACGTTCACGGCAGCCAGCTTCAGCTCCCTGCAGAGGCATCGGACCACTCGGCACCGGCGCGCAGTCTTCCAGGACAAGTTTCTGGCGGGCTGCGCGTGCGGCACCCCCTTTGCGTCGCGGCCAGCGGCAGCTAAGCACGCGCAAGCGTGCGCCGGCCGTTCGACTGCACCTCCGGCTACGGCTCCGCCAGTGGCAGGGACATCAAGCCCCACCGCTGCCGCAGCCAACGCCACCGTCGCGGCGGCCACTGTCACGCCCGACTCGCCCCAACCAGCAACCCCGGAGCTCGCAGCGTCCCCCCCGCTTGCGAGCCCCACTCATCCCGAAGTTGAAGTTGTTGAAGTGCAGGAGCAGCCGAGCCATGGACGATGGGGGCCAGCGCTACCCCGAGCTCTGGTCGCTGAACGTGTCGCCGCGCGCCTTGGTGCCATTCCAGCACCACGCTGGGAACCTCCGCTGCCCCGAGAGCTGGTGGCCACCCGCATCGCTGCGCGTCTCGGTGAGGTTCCAGCGCCTCGCTGGGGCCCACCGCTGCCACGCCGCGTGGTGGCGTCTCGGATCGCCGCCCGCCTGCTCCCACCAGAGCCGACGGCTGCCGGCGAGACCAAGGAGGACACCTCGGCGGACGGAGCCGACCTGACGGCCAGGGACGCAAACCAGGAGGACAACCCGGCGGCCGCACCCGACCGGACGGCGACAGCGGCGGCGATGGACGTGGACAGCGGCACCGCCGGAGAGTGGCTGCTGCGCTTCGACGGCGCCTGCCGCGCCAACCCAGGACCCGGCGGAGCTGGTGCAGCGCTGTTCAAGCCCGACGGCTCCGTGGTGTGGACGTGCTCCCACCACATGCCGAGCAGCAGCGAAACGAACAACACTGCCGAGTACTCGGCGCTGCTGCTCGGGTCGAGAGCCGCTGCCGACCACGGAGCGACGTCGCTGCGGGTGGAAGGCGACAGCACCCTTGTGATCCAGCAGGTGCGCGGCATCTTCGCGGCGAGGAACGCCGTTCTACGCCGCCTCCGCGACCAAGTCAAGGTAGAGCTCGCGCGGGTGGGGAGCTTCTCACTCCACCACATCGACCGCCAAGCGAATGCCCATGCCGACCGCCTGGCCAATCGAGCCCTCGACCTCCGCCGGACGATGATGGAGTGCGGCGCTCACACGGCAGGCGACGGCTGTACGAACACGACGCTGGACCCTATGCCCGTGCTGCCGCCCCAGCCGACACCCCGCGCTCCGCCCCCGACACCCGCGGCCGACACCAACATCGAGATGCAGGAGCCGGAGGACGAGGATCTCGCCGACATCGACGACGGCGAGGTCTATGCAGCCATGCGCATCGGGCCGGACGCAGTTCCGCAGCGTCGACCCCGCCTCCGACTACGCCAGCTCACCGAAGCTGAGGACGACGCTGCCCGCGAGATGGTGGAGCGGCTTGGCGCGACGCTGGCGGCCAAGATCACTGACGCCAGTGACTGGGAGTCGGCGGAGGGCTACATCACAGCCCTCCCGCACCTCCTGTACGACAAATTGCAGCCGTACTCCCAGGCCCAGCGACGCCCCGAGCCGCGTCCCCAGCGTCAGCGACAGCAGCACCAAGGCAGCCAATGCCCGCGGCAGCAGCGGCAACAAGGCGAACAGCGACGGCAGCGCCCGCTGCACGACCAAGGGCAGGACCGCCGCAGCCTGGAAGGCGATGCACATGGAGACAACGAGCGCGATGGCGACGCCAGTCAGCAGGACTCGGCGCGACGGAGGCAGTGCAGGCGCCGCGGGCGCTCTGGTGCAGCGAAGCGGCGACGTCGCCGCCGCCCGCCGCGGGTGACTCGACACCACCGCGAGCACCGCCTCGACGAGGCCTTGGACGACCTCCACGCCGTGGAGCAGGCTTCGCCCGGAGACCGCACGGCTGTTCGCCGAGCCCGCCGCCGCGTCGGCCGCGTCAACTCGGCCATCGACCAACAGCACCTGCGTCACCGGTTCGACACGGACGAGAAAGCCTGCGTCGAAGACATCCTGGCCAAGGCACGCGCGCAGCAGGAGACGCCAAGGACAGCGGCCTCCAGCGCCGGCACCGCATCGGACCTAGCGGCGCCAGCGGCAGGCGCCACAGACGACGGTACCTGCCCCATTCCGGGCGATGAGCTCTGGCGGTACTTCGACGGCGTCAACACACCCAGCCAGGAGTTCGCTCCGGACGCCCCGGCGGGTGCTGCCTTCCGCTCCGCTATGACCCACCTGCCTGCCGCGTCGAGGTTCAGGGAGCTGCTCACGGAGGCGCCGACACAGGACGATATCGAGTCACAGCTGCAGCACGCCCACGGCACCTCCAGCCCCGGCCTCGATGGCGTCGGCTATGACGTGTACCAGCACTTCGCCGCGCAGCTCCTGCCCGTGCTCGCCACCGCCTTCCAGAAGTGCTGGGAGGCGAAACGTGTGCCCCAGAGCTGGAAGCTCGGGGTGGTGCGGCTGCTGCACAAGAAGGGCGCGCGCGAGGACCCGGCGAACTGGAGGCCCATTTGCCTCCAGCAAGCCATCTACAAGCTCTACACGGGGGTCCTCGCGCGGCGGCTGG